>NW_022195822.1:0-979 GCF_008641045.1 Pistacia vera | reverse complement strand
TTTATATTTGTAGCTAGCAAAATTAAAAATAAATTTTAAATCAATGAGAACTAATAATAATTCATGAGACAAAATCAATCAAACTAGGTATCACAAAAAGTATTTTTGTGATACCGGATGTTTTGTTTTAATAGGAATGAAATCGGATTTTTTTTGTCAATATGAGATTGATAATTGATTACTTGATTGTAAAAGTTTTGAGGTCTAGGTATCATGGTTTTAAAACCCAGCCCAGCTCAGCCGGTTTAATCGATTGAACCGCCGGTTATCACTTTCAACTATTCACCATGAATCCTAGAATTATGGATGATGATGAGCGAGCATACAATGACAATTATGTTGAAGCTCTTAGAGAGAGAGTGTCGGTGAGTCCAGAGGTGGTGAAGGGAGTGATTTTTGGTGAGTGAATCGACCAGAAAAGACAAAAATTGGTTCGCCAAAACAACGAGCTATTGCCGGCGATTGGCGGAGCGAACAGGGGAGGGGTGAGATGGGTTTTGGTCTGGAGGCTAAGAGGAGTGTTTTCGTGGTGATGGGGAGTGTTTTCATGGCCGGAAATAGGCCCTATTTGGCTTGGGTTGTCAACGCAGATAGTAGTGTTTGGGGTGTTTTTGCAGGATTTCAAACCTATAGGGATTTATAATTTTAGGGGTGTTTTTGTTGGATTTCAAACCTTTAGACATACAAGCATCACCGATTTGACCTGCTAGTCAACCCGAGACTCGGCCACTTCGTCGAGTCTCACCTCAGACCGAGTTTTAAAACCTTACTAGGTATCACAAATTACTTGTGTTTTGTTTTTAATGGGAATGAAACAAGATTTTTCTTCTGTCAATATATTTGATTATAAGAGTTTTGAGGTTTTGATTCTGTAAACAAATTAATTTATAATTATATACTGATAATATGAATTAATTTGGCCACATGCTTTATTGTTAATTCTGATTTATTTAAATTTACTTTTAATTTTTTATGATAG
>NW_022195821.1:0-3051 GCF_008641045.1 Pistacia vera | reverse complement strand
AGAGATGAAATCGAAATGGGTTCACTTTAGTTTGGTGGAAAACGTGAAAATTCGTAGGGTTTGGTAGCCAAATAGATCTCTCACTTGACTATTCTTATTTTATTTTTTCGTTTTTATTTCCTTAATTTTTAATTTACTGTATTTAGTTGTATGTCAGTAACAATATATTATTTTTTTATTTAATTATTTTCTACAATTTGTTGTAGATTTTGAGTGAATGTGGGCCGTTGATTTGGTGGGTTTTGTGGTTTAATAGATGGTGATGATTTGTTATTTTTGGGAAGTTGGGGATTTATTATTAGACTATAACTTGTTTTCAAAAAGTATTTTCATTGTTTTTATTGTTTTCATTTTATTTTTATGTACCTATAAAAAACCACATGAAAATGGACAGACACCCTTTATTTTTTTCTTGTTAATGCCTAGCACATTGCTTCTTATTGTATATATGAATGAAAATG
The DNA here is from genome assembly GCF_008641045.1 of Pistacia vera. NCBI lineage: Eukaryota > Viridiplantae > Streptophyta > Magnoliopsida > Sapindales > Anacardiaceae > Pistacia > Pistacia vera. The sequence goes on along the minus strand of NW_022195821.1, from coordinate 2,590 downwards.
CATTTATGTAATTTGCTATTAACATGGGATCAAACGACAAGTACAAACGTCTTCAAATTTTTAACGTGCAGATCAAAGTTAATTATCGATGTTTACCTTTAACTCTACTATTTTTGAAGTCAATAGATAATTACTCAATTTTGGTTTACACTTTGACAATGTCAAATAGTTCAAATTTAAGATTGAATACGTGTATATACACTTCTTAGGTGTAGACATCTTAAAACTTTTAATTTGTGGATCAACAATGAATGCACGATCATTGCCTTTAATTTTAGGGTTTGTGAAGTTAACAATCTGGTGTTCACCTTTGGTTTGTATGTTAAAAAATTATAAAGATCAACTATTTATATACTCCCTCCGTTTCAATATAAATGACGTTTTAAGTTTCTATATAATTTTTAATGAAACAATTTCATTTCTCTCCAATTTGATTTGTTCCTCTGATTTTATAGGTGGGAAAAACTTTGTTTTTCCTACTGCGCACATAAGTGAATTATTTAATTAATTTAATATAAGAGAGAGAGAGGAGATGTGGGCCCTTGGAAAAAAAGAGGAGAATGGAGATATGGTCACAGACAAGACAACGTCATTTAATTTGAAAAAAAATTACACCCTCAAAACGATATTTATAAACGGAGGGAGTATCATATTCTGGGTGAAGAAAATGATACTTAATATGGTGGGAATACATACAAAAAATCAAGTCTAAAATAAGTACATAGAATCTTGACCCATGCAATGCCTAATGGACAAATCCAAGTTGCAATAGCCCTTATTAGACCTTAAAAGAACTTTAAAATATCAAAAGGGTAATGCTACGCTGACAAAACCTTATCGTTAACTTTATTTCACAACGCCACGTGATTGCTCGCAATAGATTTCATTTGACCAATTGCAAGTTTTCACGTCGTATTTATGAATGAAAATTAGTTAGAAGAGTTTGTCGATCTATCTTTATTGATATCAAAACCATACTCAATATTTGCCCTTTGCCTTTTGGAGATTGTTGGTTGGGTGATGTTTTTGCAATAATATCTCAAACCTTTCGTTAGGCCTTTTTCATCGATAATCTTAGGCTACCTTACCTTTTGTGAACCATTAGTACATTTTTATGTATAGTTATATCTTAAAACTTTTAACGTGTATAGATTAATCATCAAAATGATCGATTTATTAGCATTAAAGAATCTATACCTAAAAGCTATTTGACAATCATACCGAATTCTATTATTGTGTTCTAACATATATATAGTACGTTCATGTTTTTGCATTGGCTTGGTAGGTTTTTCTCACTTTAGGGTTTTGTCATCGGTTAGATGGGTCACACGTTAGGGTTTATTTTATTGCTACACCAACCATGTTGTACAAAGTGGAAATTATATTTTGTCTTTTAATGCTTTCCTATTTGTACTATTTTGACATTTTCTTCGGATTCTCGGGGAAAGTCAAGTTATTCATGCGTTGAATAGATTCAAAGAATTTTGGTCCTTGAAGTTTATCTATCTATAATAAAGTCCACTAAAATCTAAAAGTAACACTTAAATTCTTATCAGAATATCAGTTAACAACTGTTTGAAGAATTTTGTTAAAAGTCTAAAATACCTCTACTCTTTTAATTTTTTTTTTTCTAGAAATATTACACCATCAACTATTTCTCACAACTTTCTCTTATAACCCTGATATAATAGCTTCTTAAGCGATCAATTTATAATTAATTAGTGGGATCCATGTAAAACATATTATAAATTAACTAATTATGAGCTGCTACATCAGGATTGTGAGAGAGGTTATTGGTATAGTATTATTATTATTAGAAAAATGTTATTCTTACGAAGACCCGTACAAAAAGGGCTACAAAGTGACATCATCCAGAAGAAAAAACAGAAAAAGAGAAAGAGACAGAGAAATCATGAAAATCAATGGCAGAAATTGACTTTATATATCCCTTTTGTATGTGTCTTTATAAACTAGCATTGCTCTTATTATTATTATTCAAGAATAATACTACACCAACAATCCTCTCTCACAATCCTGACATGATAGTCCGCAATTGGTCAGTTTATAACATGTTGTACATAGATCCCACTAATTAATTATAAGCTAACCAATTACAAGTTGTCATAGGTTGTCGGTGTACTGTATAGTATTATTATTATTTTTTTAATTGACGATATTAGGGGCATTTTAGACTTTTAAAAAACATTTAAACAATTTGTCTTTTTTGTCCTTGGAACCAAACGACAATACACACAGCCGAAAACGACATAGTCCGAAACCAACGATTGTACTTCACTCCCTCTTCTCTGTCACGGTCTCACGGAGACGACGACGAACAAATACACCGGAGAGGAAGAGCAACGTGGAGATAGTTGAGAGGGAAAAATGGGAAATCAGAAGCAGAAGTGGACGGCGGAGGAGGAGGAGGCGCTGTTGGCCGGAGTGGCGAAGCACGGCCCCGGGAAGTGGAAGAACATTTTGAAAGATCCCGAATTTGCCCCTTTTCTCACTCACCGTTCCAATATTGACCTCAAGGTTTGTTGGATTTTGTTATTTAATTTTCCTTCTAAAATGAAATTAAAACCCTAGC
>NW_022195820.1:0-1288 GCF_008641045.1 Pistacia vera | reverse complement strand
TTTAATAGTTCCAGACAAAGTCAATTTTTATTTTTTTTCTTTTTCTTTTGGGGTTAAAATAAAGTCAATTTATAAAGCTAGCTATGACAAGCACCCTCCATGATAGAAGATGAGCCACGCCTTTAGCCCACTACCATTAAAAGGGTGAAAAGGTGATCCGAGATAAGCATGTTTTTGTTTATAGGGAAAGAAAGAGAAATTAATTAATAAAGACAATTGTTGGATTGAAAAACACGTGGATGATAATGCTCAAAAGGGTTAGCAGAAACTAAAATTAATTGTGTTCTTGATGGCAAGTACTCTGCTCTGAAGTGAAAGCGAAGCAACCAAAAGATGCCACTCCAAAACTTAGTGGTTTGACATTTTATTTGTTTTTATATATTTAGTGTTTGACTCAGTCTCATTCCCATTGCCTTTCTGGATTTGACCATCTTATAATTCAACTCATCTTCACATTCTTAATTTGATCAACCAACTACTGAGATCGACAAACAGAAGCAATGTGGAAAGAGAGTCCAATAAGCTTTGTTCTCTTCGTTGTTAGACTTCCATTGCATCATAAATGATACATTCATTATATGGGAATAAACATGATAACGATGTTGAAACATTTGGGGTTATTATTTGGGTCAGTCAACAAGACCAGGCCACTCAGATGTTTTAAAAATGACAAAGATTTTTGGCTTAGCAGGCGTCTTTAATACGGAAGCATGCCCAGTTTGATTAGCCCAATTCATAACTCCCAACTTAAATTAAATACAATACATTAATATCTATACTACTTACACAACTCTTCTATGAATACCCTTTTCTTTCTTTTAAGCAACAGAATTAGTGTTAGGAATGAGAAATTAATACGGAAGTATTAGGATTAAGACCACTCATTGGTTTGTATCGTGGAAGTAAAGAAAATTCATCCCCAACCTTTTTAATTAGAACACTCTAATGAACCCACACATATTCATCTATATGACTATAGATTTCTTTTTCGTTTCTGGTAAGTTTTTATTACAAGGCTATAAGCAAACAAATGGTAATCAGTATCACCAGTTGGTCATGGACGCTAACTGATAATAGCTAGCATACGTATGGGTGTAATAACACCATACAACGTACGCAAAGCAAGACCCTTTTCTCTCTGGAATTACCCAAAACCTTCAATGAGTGGAGTGGACCCTTCATTTCTAATCAGCAACTCAAATATGGGCTATCTCAACTTGCTTTATTAAACATACAAGTGACTGGGTTACAATTCATTTAAATCCAGCTAGTTTTTTTTCTTGTTATT
>NW_022195819.1:0-1612 GCF_008641045.1 Pistacia vera | reverse complement strand
GTGTACTAACTAAAGCATAATACCCATACTATGCGTATAGTATCCGTACTATGCTTTAGTAAGTACACAGATTAGTACCCATTCATTAGTACCCAAAGTATTATTCTAGTTGTAAATATCACATTGGGTTACGTGAAACTCGTTGTCCTGAGGATTATGGCCTTGGAAAATTTTAATATAGGCAATTTTCTAAGATGTTCTCAAGTGTTCTGTGGTGGGAGATTGTCTAAAGTCTCTTAAAAGAATTATTAAGACTGACTTCTGGTCGTTCCCTTTGACATATTTTCCATGCTATTTAATTAAATTGTTTACTACTTGACTTGCTTCCCCTTCTCTTTTTTAAATTAATGTTCTATCATTAATTTTAAATGACAATTACCCCTAAGAATTATTAAGACGGAGAAGAAAGGAAAAAAAGAGAAGAGAAAAAAGAAATAAAAAAATTAGGGATTTATGAATATTAAAGTTTATTTTTTGGTTGGATATAAAATTACTATATTGTACTTAGTTAAACAGATTTTACTAACAGATTTGGACAGAAAGTGGGTAATTGTCATTTTCAAGCCTTTTGGGTATCAAATTGTCTTTATGGTAAACTATGGTGGGTGCCTTATTTATTATTAATGTTCAAAATTAGTGTTTTTAATACCGTTTATAAAAGTCTTTCATGCTAAGTAATATGTCAACATATGATTGAATGAACTAATATAGAAATCATATGATTAATTACGGATTTTTTTTTTCTTTTGACGAGAGGGGATGTTTATGCCAGCTTACACGCATCTGAACTAACCTCCTACTAGCAACTAAGGTCAAGATTTTGAAACTCGACCTAGGGTGTCACCTGACCCAGGTTGTCGTGTCCCAGGTTGACCAGTCCAACTTGTTAAACTAATGGTTAGGTAAGGGATTTTCAAGAATAGTTGAATTTTGTAACCCGACCCGAAGAAGGTCTCGAGTCCTAGTCTAACAAGTTAAATCGACCAGACTAGGTCGGATTTCAAAACCTTGACCGAGGTGACTCGAATAAGCTCTCTCTTAAGTAATACATCCAAGAGTCATTATCCAACCACTCAACCACCCAGAGATGGTTATTATAAATCCTTAATATTGTCTACTGTGTTTTAAAAACCGGACCGGACCGGCCGGTCGGACCGGTTGGACCGGGAATTGGTAGCTTCTCCGGTCCGGTTTAGGTCTCAGGGGGTTTTTGAAATATTTTAAAATTATGAGGGTTACATTGTAATTTTATAGGGGTATTTTGAAGATATATCAAAAGTTTAAGGACTAATTGGTGATTTTATTGGGACATTTTTGGAATAAATAAAAATTTTAGGGACCAATTTGAACTTTTTAGGAGAATTTTTGTAATATATTGAGATTTAAGGGGTTAATATATAATTTTTTAAAAATAAAATATTGCTGACATCATCAGTCCAACCGACCGGTTCAACCGGTTGGACCGATTGAACCGCGACCCGGACAGCAAAACGGTTTGCCCTCCGGTCCGGGTTTTAAAACAATGATTGTCTAACAATCCGTAAATTAAACACTTGATGATAATCAATAATTTCAATCCATCCATATTTGCATAGTAGAAAAATCCTTACCT
>NW_022195818.1:0-2023 GCF_008641045.1 Pistacia vera | reverse complement strand
TTATTGAGATTATTATTCTAAAAATTAATCTGAATTGAATAAGATTTTTTCAATCGAAAATGAAAAGAAGGGAGAACTTGTTTTCTATTATCTTTTTCTATTCAACTTAAAGCATTTTTCCAAAGCTATTCAACTAAAAACTTACCTTTCACTCCTTCTAATATGAAAATTAACTGACCTAAGACCATCAACACCAGCTAGCAACCACTGTCGACTGTGATCGCTATCGTCGACGGTGATCGCCAGCACCGGTACAACGCACGGTCAGCCTAAGCTGGCCGATCGTGCGCCGATCTGGCCATTTTTGACCAGATCTACCACGGATCTGCTCAAAAACGACCAAATATACGGCTAGAGATTTGGCCGTTAACTGTCAGATTTTGGCCAGATTTGGCCGTTGACGACAACTAGAGATCTGGCCGTAGATCTAGCTATTTCTGGCCAAATCCACAGTGGATCTAGTCATAAAAGGCCAGATCAGCGCACGACCTGCTAGATCCAACTAGTCGTGCAACCGGCGGTCACTTAAGTGGGTGGGGGCGTTTTTGTTAATTTTTAAACTCTTATTATGAGGTCTGTTTAGCTAAATTAACAAATGTAGAGGGTTAGAAAGTAATCTAAATATTTTCAGAAAATGTTTTCCAAAAATGTCAACTTTTCAGCCTTTTATCCAACTCTGATATAATTTTCAAATATTATACTAAACACATTCTTATAATCTTATCATATTCGATTTAATTCAACTCATCTTAAAATAGTTTTTTAGAATATCGTTTTTCAAATAATCTACTAAATAGACCCTAATATTTTCATATTTCTAAATTGTAGACTTCATGAGTATAACATGTGAGAGGTAACTCACTGGCATCACCATCAATGGAAGTGGTTATTTTAATATGATTGCTCTTTGTTAATTAAGGTGTGCTCAAACTGACTCGAACACTTTGTTATATATATAATGTCCACCAATCGGATTTAAATATAATTTATATGAAAGTAGATCATAATTAAGCTCATGTTTGTTTCACTATTTTGAATCATTTTTTTATTATCCTATTTAGATTAAAAAACAAAATATGTGTTTTTTTACTTATTGGGATCATTATTCTGAAAATTAATCCGAATCAAATAAAATTTAAAATGAAAAGACAGAAGACTTGTTTTTTATTATCATATTCTATTCAACTTAAAACATTTTTCCAACCCTATTCAACTAAAAACAATTACCTTTCACTCCTTCTTATTTGAAAATTAACCCACCCAAGATCGCCACCGCCTGCCAGCAACCATTGCCAGCAACCATTGCCAACCGCGATGATGCACGACCGATATACGGCCAGATATGGCCGTTGATAACAACCAGATATCTAACCGTTTCCGGCCAAATCCACGGTGGATTCTACTCTAATATAATTTTAAGATATTATACTAAACATATTCTCAGAATCTTATCCTATTCAATTTAATTCAACTCAACTCAACTTAAAATAGTTTTTCAGAATATCATTTTTCAAATAATCTACCAAATAAAATATTTTCAAATTTATGAATTGTAAACTTCATGACTATAATATGTGAGAGGTAACTCACTGGGATCACCATCAGTGGAAGTGGTCATTTCAATCTGATCACTCTCTATAGAAGGAGATAAAAAGAAAGGTTTTGGAGGCATTGGAATTGTTTCCGTATTTCCTGAAAACATTTCCAATACTTTTGTCATTGAAGGACGGTCTCTAGGATTTATCTGAATGCACCACAATCCCACCATAGTCATCTTCCTTGCTATGCCAGTTTCTTCTTCTACCAGGGAAATTTCTGAATCATGCTTCAGGTTATTATAATCCTCAAGGAGATTGTTATAAATCCTGTCAGGAAAGTATGATTCAGAACTGGAAGTATTTGTTGTCGGCTCGAGATGTTTTCTTCCACCAACCATCTCTAATAGTAACATTCCATAACTGTAAACATCGGATTTATGAGATGTATTTCCAAGACTTCTTAGGAAAATTTCAGGAGCAATGTA
>NW_022195817.1:0-1380 GCF_008641045.1 Pistacia vera | reverse complement strand
ATCAGAATAACCACACAATCCATGCAATAGCATATGAAAATAACAAAAATCAATTACTCAATCCATGGAAATCTGAATTACATCAAAGCCCTAACCCACAATGGGTTAGTTCATAGCTAAATCGACACAACGAGCAAGAAAATCGAATAACCCATCAGTCAACATATTGAAATGAGAGAAAAGACAAGAGATCTCCCCTAGTTGAAGAATCCACAAGATTCAACCCCAAATCTTCTCACTTTTCAACCCAAAATTCGTCAAGTATAAACTAAGAAAAATGAAAATTAGTTGCTCTAGACTAAAAAACGACCAACCCCTCAAAATGGCCAAGTTTTGCTTTTATAGTTCGCCCAAAAATCTAAGACTTTACCTAAAATGAAATTGTGTGTTTCAGAGAAAACTGGAATTCACAGACTTCGCCGTGGCGAAGAAGGGATCTCGCCGTGGCAACGAAGTAAAATTAACTCTCATGTGTAACTCTTTTCGCCACGGCGAAGAAGAAGCTTCGCCGTGTCGAATCTTCATGAAGAATTTTGAAATTATAGAATTGCCCTCCGCTTGCTTCTTTGCTTGATTCTTCGATCTTCGATACCCTCCTATGGGAACAAGCTTCATAGTGCTTTACTCTGCTTTAGAACTCTCTCAACTTCTGAGATCCGCTTACTTCTGAGTCCAGGAACTCCAATTCGCTCATTATTTGCTCAAAATGTCCATTTTGGCCTAAAACACAAAATGTAAAGAATTAAGTAGCAATTCAGGGATAAATGAACTAGGAAGTATCTAAAATTCGGCCTAAAAGCCTAAATAAAATAGTATAATCCTCGGATTATCAAGGAATCCGTGAGTGATGAGCACAATATCCCCGCATGTACGCCGCCTTCAGTGAGCGGCCTAAGAATGAGAAGAAGAATTGGTATAACCCGTGAGAGTGCATGCAGATGAGGGCTATACCCAAGAGAGAGAATACACTCACATGGCCAAGGGTTCCGAATCCATGCATCAACCGAGTCCGATCGGCATAGAATAAAAAAGAATAAGAATGAGAAAGAAAAGAAAAGAATAAAAAGAAAAGAAATGCATAAAAAATAGAAAACATAATTGTAATGCCCCACTTGAGGTACGTACTTAAGATTTGCTGTTTTGCTTAAATGTTTATCGATTCAGCTTTAATTGAGTTTGTGTGTTGCGTTGGTTGAGTGTTTGCCTTGAAATTGGTTGAGATTTGAGGAATTTTGGATTTGCAGTCTTCGCTAGGGCGAAGAGTAGTCTTCGCCGCGGCGAAGTTGGCTTTGAGTAAGGTGGTGTAGGCTCTGTCTTTCTTCGCCGGGGCGACGGAAGTTTCTTCACCGCGGCGACGAGCCAACTAAAATGTGTTTTGAG
>NW_022195816.1:0-1663 GCF_008641045.1 Pistacia vera | reverse complement strand
GTTTGTTCAACAATTGATATATTTTCTTAGCAAAGGACACGTCTTTGTGTAAACGACATGTCACTCCTGATACTAGCTAAATATTACTTAGGTCCATAAGTTCCAGAGAAGTAAGTTGTATTTAGTATTTACTGAACAACAAGGGGTGTAATTGATATTATGCAAACAGTTCAGGTTGCCCATATTTTTGTTGATTTGAGTGAACTTAAGGGAATTTACCCTTAAAGGGGCGTTTGGTTCACAGAATGTTAGATTACTAGGAATGTTGGATTACTGGAATCTTATGTTTTCTTGAAGATTACCGGGAATCTTTAGGAAAATGTTTTGGTTAGTTTGTGGGTGTATTATATTAATATGTTTGGTTAGAGAGAATAAATTGGTGGGTATGTTATTTAAATTACTAAACTGTCCCCTTTTTAAATATTAATATAATATTATTTTTATTATTAATTTTTGAACAATTTTTTTAACCCCCAATATTTCAGATTTAGCCAAAACACCCCCACTTATATAAATCTTTAATTTATGACGAAATCACCTCCACCCCTTGCCGCCGCCTGCCGCCACCGTAAACCATCACCGGAAGTCTACGACAGTCGCTGTGAGTTGCTCACCGTGACCACGAGGCTTCGATATGGCTGTTTTTGGCCATATTGGTGGCTGAATTCATAGGCCAGATCCTTGGCCATTATCAGTCAGATCTTGCCTAGATCTAGCCTAATATGGTCAGAAACAGCCATATCGAAGCCTCTTGAAGCCTCCCACAGAATCTCGGTCTTTTTTAGGGACTCCGACGACCTTCCCGTGGCGATCCGTGGTGGTTGGCCCACTGTCGGCGGTAGTGGCTAGATGGCAGTAGTGGTCTGTAAATTGTTTTAAATATAAGGGCATTATTGTCAAAAAATTTAATTAAACAAGGGTAAAATTGAAATAGTATATTAATGTAAATTTATTTTAAAATAGGGGTATTATTGTCCAAAATTTTTATTAATAAGGAATATAATTGTAACAAAAATAAGATTACCATGGTAATCTTACAATACCTAAGAAAATAGAGGTAATCAAATTACTTGTAATATTACCAACAGTAACAATTATTGGTAATGCAAGATTACCGGAATCTTATATTACTTGACAACCAAACATAGTAATCAAGTAATATAAGATGACATAACCCCAGTAATCTTCCATTACCTCCAACCAAACGCCCCCTAATAGTTTTAAAAATTTGTTTCTTGAGCGTATGACATGTCAACATCACATAAAATAGAATTGGGAACCTATCTCCCAATTTTAGTAGTTAGGACAAGTCGCTTATTGTTTTTTTTTTTTTTTTTAGTGGAGTGAGGTCTCACATTTAGACCAACTTGTATGCACTTCAACTAATCTCCCGAAACTCTGAAGTAACTTTAGAATAAATAAGATTACTGGATTATAAACGGTGGAGTGTTTGTCTAATTGAGGAGATGGGACATCAACGTAGTTACTAGAGGTGGAAAAAATGGGCCGGGTTAGGCGGGCCAACCCTAACGCAGCCCGTAAAAAAGAGGGCTCAAACCAGCCCGCCATTAGTTGAGCCCAACCCGCCAGCAACCCCCGGGCGGGCCGGGTTGCACAATGGTAACCCGGCGGCCCGCGGGTTGCTAATTTGTCCTCTTTGCAA
>NW_022195815.1:0-2322 GCF_008641045.1 Pistacia vera | reverse complement strand
CCTGTCCTGATGGTGATTCTCCTTGGAAGCAGAGGTGTATGGACAAGGCCTAGCTATCCTTGTACCAAGGCGCCTTGTCCAAGAGAAGAACACATCCGGTTCCAAAGAAGATGGTGTCAAGAGCTTGGCGCCTAGTGGAGATGAAGAAAGGAGGGGTCTTTGAAGCTGATGGTACAAGATGGAGGCCATGAACTGAAGGTGAAGGAGGTGGGTGACGATCCACACTCTCAAGTCCAACAAAGCATGGCCGGTTTCATGAAAGGTTAAGGAACCAATCTGGTTCCTTGTGGTAAACGATTCTTAAAACCTTCTTGATGATGAGCAGATGATAAGATGAGTTGTGTATTGTGATGTGTATAGATTGAAAAACCTGAGGATAATGTGATTGCTAAATATAACTAGTTGAATCTGTCCCAGGATGCTTTAAAGGCTTGTTTAGTGTTTAAAGAGTAAAATGCTTGCTCCTGTTAAGTAATGAGTTTGCTAAATGTGAAATGATATTGTTTGAAGCTCATGAACTGAAAACAGATTGAAAGTAATGCATTGTCTGATGTTAAGTGATGATAGTAATGCTTAGCCTAAGTTATAAATGAATGTGTGATGAATTGTATTGTTGCATTCATGAATTAAAACTGATTAAGGTTAGTGCATACTGTCAAATGGCTGTCTTACATTGAAGCATTAGATTCATGTCTAAATGCTGAGTAAAGAAGCTTTAAAAATTGCCTAAGTAGCTTGTATTGAATCTGTTAGGATCATGCTAGTGCTTAGAGAGTTTGCTTGCAAAGATTAGAACTTGAAAATGTCTAGTTTAATCTGTTGCATTGCTTAAAGACATTGGTGTTCAAACTTGATGATGCATCAAGGGTTGACCCAATGCACTTGTGTCTTATCTTTGCTGGAGTTTGAGTGATGTTTCAGGTTCACAAGAGGTGTTCTTGGTTCACCATCCATCCGAGTTGAAAGAGGAAGACTTTGCCCATTGTGTGGAGCAATGGAGAGTTGAGAAAGAAGTGGTGATGCGCCACTGGTGTGAAGTCTCACTGAAGCTCACTTGCAAGCTTGGACCTATACTCAATCCAAGCTTGAGGAGGGGAGTTTAGTGAGCTTCCAAGCGATCCAAGAAGTCCATTGCAAGCATCTGAAGAAGGAGCCATCCGGGCTTAGGCTGTGGCGAGTCTATTCAAGAGAGTACTCAAACTAAGACAGAGTACTCTTGGCTGTGAGAAGATGAAGGCAACTCTATCAAGGCGGCTTCTAGTGTGAAGTGATTGGAGAGATAGCTGAAGCTTCCACAAGCATTCCATGAAGATGGCAAGATCAGAAGAGAAGCGGCAATGGTGTGTGTGTGAGGATCATGAAGCAATCCATTCAAGCTTGTTCCTGTGAGAGTCTCAAGCTTGAGGGGGAGTGTTGAAGCTTACATGATCCAAGAGAGCTTGGTGGTTATTCTAGAAGAGGAAGCAACCTGTTGAGAAGTATGATGAAGGATGAAGAAGCAATGTCCAAGGCGGCTTCAAGTGTTGAGGTGATTGGAGAGTGGCTGAAGCATCCTCATGTAGCTCAAGCAACAAGGTGGCGACTCTAGAAGAAGAAGAAGCAGCCAAGACTCAGTAAGAGAAGTTGTATCTCCAAGAAGAGGCTGATCTGGTGTGTCCGAGCACTTCAACCTAACAAGAGGTTAGGTGAAAGGGGGAGAGACCAAGATTAGGCAGTAAGGAGAGTACAAGGCGTGGGATGATTGTAGAGGCCATGATCCAGAGTCTTTGTGTCCCTTACATTGTTGGTAAGGCACAAAGACTCACTGGCCAATCCCTAGGCCTTGGAGACTTTACTCTTTTTCCCTCATCAAGGTTTTGTCCCAAAGGGTTTTCCTTGGTGAGGTTTTTAATGAGGAAGTTCTTCAAGGTTCCAAGCTTGACTTAGGATCAGCTAGAGTCAAGCTTGAGGGGGAGTGTTAACTTGAAGAGAAGAAGTGGAGAAGCAAAAGTGATGAGTTGAGTTGGTGCTTGTGCAAAGACATGGCAAGATCTTCAGAGATTGTATGTTAAGGCTTTGGGAGAGTCTTAAGGCTTCAGAAGTGGTCTGATGAGTGTGCAAAGATAGGGTTAAGTCCAGGAGGGACTTAGACACCATTTAGAGAAGATTTGGGTCAGACAGTAACTCCAAAGTTACCACAGTAACTTTGGAGAGTTACCACAGTAAGATTGGAGAAGTTTGGGCAAGTTGGTGTAAAAGTGAATAGTGAATCACTAGTCACTATTCAGGTTGACTATTCACTATTTGGGTCACTATTCAGGATGTGAAGAGTGTGCATAGTAT
>NW_022195814.1:0-1374 GCF_008641045.1 Pistacia vera | reverse complement strand
TGATGTGTCGAACATTTGGGCTTGATTATGACCACCATCAGGCAACCAGCCCACAACTTCATTCTCAAAAGAGGTTGGCATCGCTTGCTGACATTGCTGTCAAAATACAATATTATAATATACGGCAAAGATACTCAATTTGTTAAATTCAGATTTTCATATATTTACCTGCATACTAGATGGGTCGTAAGAAGATAGATGGTTACTCAAAAGAGAATCCTGCAACCCCAAAAGAGTTAAAATTAGAGAAAGTTACAATTACAAAGGGAAGAAAAAATTGAAGTCAATTTATACCTTTCTTTGCACTACTCGTGTTAGAGTGTCAACCAGTTTTTTCTCGCATGATTCCATATCTTTCATAGAAGTTATCCTTAAAGGGTCAGGTTCATATGTCCTGCTTCCACACAGAGAGAGAGTCAGTAAGTTCATTTAGTTAATATACCACAGAAAAAACAAATGTTTGTTCATTCTAATCAAACCTGATTTGCTCCTCAGCCATTTGAAGTTGTTGCTGTAACCTGCCAACTTCTTGTTGGAGTTCCTGTAAGAGAAAACGATTGCCAAATCAACTCACATTTTGAAAAGAGACGGTCATTGAAACAGTAGTTTAATGTTATTGGTTTTGATTTTACCTCAATGTCATTGTTGATAGCTGCAGGACTTTTTTATAGCATCAGAGAGGATCGAGAAACAAAACACAAATGAAGAAAATATCAAAACCAGTTTATTGGATCATTCAACTTGAATTGAACTACCTCAAAAGGGATAAAGACAGAAACAAACTTGGCTAGTTGAAGAGCAATGTCATTTTCACTCCTTAGTTGCTGCAGGGCCCTTAGCAGATACTGCATCATTCAATCCAACATAATTTTACTTGCTTTGTTGCCTTTTTTATTTTCAAATGATAAACAGATATTAAAAGATGGTAAAATTAAATGAAGAGATGGCTCTTACCTCTTTGTTTTGAATATCACTGCAATAAAATTCAACAAAAATACCAAACAAAGAAATTATTACAGCTTCATGAAAAGTAATTAAATAAATAAAGTTAATTATGAGAATATAGGGTTTAAGAGCATACGGGTGTCTGCCTTGGTCAGGAAAAATCAAAGCACTGCAACAAATCATTATCAAAGTTTTATTAAATTAACAAGAATTCAATCAAGAAAAGGAAAAAAAAAACTAATTTAGAAAAATATTTATGGAGCATACTGTTCTCTTTCTTGATCGGGGAGGTTAATATAACGAGAAAACACATCCTCAATCCTGAAATTCAATAAATAAATAATAAAAAACTACGGCCGTGTTCATAAATCAATTTGAAACAGCATTGACAAGATAGAAGAATAACACTATTAATGCATAAAATCATAT
>NW_022195813.1:0-1530 GCF_008641045.1 Pistacia vera | reverse complement strand
AAGAAAGCAAAATTACGAAAAAAATTAAAGAATTTAAAAGCTAATACTGAAAAAAATTATGGGCATACCAGTGCAGATGGAGAGTTCTGGAGAGATAAAGCCATTTTTGTGGGAGAGTTCTGGAGAGATAGAGCCACTTGTTTTGCTTGCTCCCTCCCCGTTTAACAAGCAAATTTATTGCCACTCGGGTTGGGCACTTGAGGGGCGTTTGTGATACTTCTATAAAATCGGGGGTTCAAGGGATCTATCTTATCATTAAGGGGGCGTTTCATCGGGGGTAACGTGGGATTGCTAAAGTTATTTTGTCTTATATTACTTAATTATTACGTTTGGTTGTCAAGTAATATAAGATTTTGGTAATTTTTAAATACCAATAGTAGTTACTATTAATAATATTTGAGGTAATCTAACTACCTCTCTTTTCTTAGGTATTTTAAGATTACCAAGGTAATCGTTTTTTTTTTTTTTTTTGTTACAATTCTATCCCTTATTAATAAAATCTTAGGACAATAATACCTTTATTTTTAAATTTATTTATATGAATATGACTTTTACTATTCCACCCAATTAATTAACTTTTTTGACAAAATTACCTTTGAATTCAAAACAAATTGTAGCTCACACAAGCCACCACCCCCACCCACTTGCCGTTGGCAACCACCGCCGCGGTCGCCAGAACGACACATGGAAGGCCAAAAATGGTCGTTGTGCACCGATATGGCTATTTATAGCTAGATCTCTAGTCGGAAATGGCCATACAACACACAAAGGCCATTTCCTGCCTTCCATGCACCGTTAGGTTGTTGGCTGCCTGCGGTCTACAGTGGTTGCTAGTGGTCGACAATGGTTGGGTTAGTGAGGGTGCTTTGTTGATTTTCCAAACTTTTATTATGAGGTTTCTTTTGCTAAGTTTTTAAATGTAAAGGGGTTATATAATCCAAATAATAATCAATATTAAAAAATAATATAATAATAATATTTAATTAGAGAACAATTCAGTAATTTATATAACATACCAACCAATTTATTCCTCCCAACCAAATATATTAATATAATATACCTGCCAACTAACCAAACACATTTTCCTAAAGATTCCCAGTAATCTTCAAGGTAATATAACTTTCCAATAATCCAACATTCTCTAAACCAAACGCACTCTAAGAGGTGAAGAAATTCTCATATTTTTTTGACAGTTCACGTCGCTTAAGTCTAGTGATGTTGTATAATATCCCATGAGAAATATATATTTTTCATATTAATATAACATATCCACCCACTAACCAAACACATTTTCTTAAAAGACTTCCAGTAATCTTCAAAGTAATATAACTTTCCAATAATCCAACATTCCCTAAACCAAACGCACCCTAAGGGGTAAAGAAATTCTCATATTTTTTTTGACAATTCACCCCACTTAATATCCCATGAGAAATACACACACACACACACACATATATTAATTTTTTTTTTTCTTGAATAAGGATGAGATTAGTTTATTTTAAAGAAGATATTATGAAATTAATCTCATAA